>NW_026606759.1:3532500-3570000 GCF_029890125.1 Rhinichthys klamathensis goyatoka
GTGATTTTAATGTGAAATGTACTAGATTAGACATGGCTAAAAATATGGTGTTTAAAGAAGATACTTCTAGGAAATGTTTAAAAGGTTTAATGCAGAGTAAAGATATGGTAGATGCCTGGAGGGAGGAAAACCCTTTTAAGAGAGAATTTTCAAGGAGGCAAATGGTGATGGGTGAATTAAAGCAAAGTAGAATAGATCTATGTCTGGTTTAAAAGGGACATTTTACAAAATATAAAGAGTGTATGTTATAATTTTAAAGGTATAAGTGACCATGCAGTAATGACAGTCAAATTAGGGGGAAACTCAAAAATAAAAGGTGGGGGTACGTGGTGTTTAAATTCTGCCTTATTGAGGGAAGATGCGTACAGAAGAAGAATAGAGAAATGTATTAAGGATGAAATGGAAAACTACTTATACGAAGAAAATATATGTAAATGGTGGGGTATATTAAAAAAGGAAATAAAAAGAGTAAGTATTAGATACTCTAAACAGAGGAATTACATGAGAAAATGCAAACTAGGCAATATGTATAGGTTATTGGAGGAAGAAGCCGGGAAAATTGAAAATAATCCTGAATATACAAAGGAACATTATTGTCAGATAAAAGCAGAAATTGAGGTGTGTGAAAAAGAAAAATGTGAAGGTGCAAAAATAAGAAGTAGGGCACAATATGTTTTAGAAGGAGAGAGATGTACAAAATATTTTATGAATTTAGAGAAGAAAAAACAGGGGAGAAAGTTCATTACGGAGTTGGAAAATGGAGAAGGGGGGAAAGTTACGGATTATGTAGAAATAATAGAAAGGGTAGAAGAGTTTTATAGTAATTTATTTAAGAAAGGGAATGTAAAACAAGATGATATAGATAAGGTATTAGATCATGTAAATATAAGTCTTAAGGATGGGGATAGGGAGTTGTGTGAGGGAGACATAACTCTAGAAGAGGTAGAAGAGGCAATCAGACAGACAAAGCCAAATAAAAGCCCAGGAGCGGATGGTTTAACACATGAATTTTATCAAACTTTTATGAAAATTTTGGCACCGATATTGTTGAGAATGTATACGGAGATGGAGGACAAAAAAGAAGTGCCAAAATCTATGTGTACAGGGATGATAACGATTCTTTATAAAAATAAAGGGAGTCCGCTCAAATTAGAAAATTATAGGCCTCTAAGTCTTTTAAACACAGAGTATAAAATTTTAACAAAGATTTTAGCAAACAGACTAAAGAAAGTAATAGGGACCATAATAGCACCAAATCAGGCCTATAGCATCCCAGGAAGGGATATAACCGACACAGTTTGCACAGTAAGGGATGTTGTGTGCAGGATGGGGGAGGATGGGGAAGGTGGAATAATTTTATGTGTAGATCTAAACAAGGCATTCGATAGAGTGGAACACGACTTTTTAGAACAAACAATGAGGAGATTTGGGTTCGGGAATAGAATGCTGGGATGGATAAGTCTGTTATACAGTAAAGCCCAAAGTTGTGTGAAGGTAAATGGAGTTTTAACAGACCCTTTTCCGCTCGAGAGATCAGTGAGACAAGGATGTCCGATGTCTGCATTGCTATACTCAATCTCGGTTGAACCGTTAGCGATAATGGTACGAGCAGATAAAAAGATAAGGGGCATTAAAATTCCAAACAGTTGTGAGAGTGTGATACACCAATATGCGGATGACACGACATTTACGATTAGGGATGTAGAGAGTATAAAAAAGATAATGGGGCACATAGAAATATATGGGAAAGCGTCAGGAGCAAAAATAAATGTAGAAAAGTCTGAAATAATGAGCATAGGAGGGGTAGACTTAAGAGGGTTTGATATACCTTTTAAAACTACATTGGGTTATGTTAATATTTTAGGTGTGCAGATTGGAGAAAATGCTAAGAATGCAAGGGATGCCACATGGACAGGGGTTTTAAATAAAATTAAACAAGTACTCCAATTTTGGAAATTAAGGGAAGTTATGTTAAGAGGGAAAGTCATGCTGGTGAACTCTTTATTGCTTTCCAAATGTAACTATATTTTAGGTGCAGTTGATTTGCCACAATGGGTAATGAATGAGGTGACTGAAATAACGAATGATTTTATGTGGGGAGGGAAGGGAGTGAAAATAGCAAGGAAAACATTAATCGCGAGCAAAAAAGAAGGAGGATTAGAATTGATTGATTTAGAAGTTAAAAAGAAGGCAATAAGGGTGAAAGTGGTGAAAAAGTATTTATGTGGGAAAGAGGAGTATGGATGGAAGGGTTATATGAAGGAGGTGTTGGACAAATGTAGTGGGTGTGGGGAAGAAGGGCTTTTTATGGTACTAAAAAAGCCAATGTATGATAAAGTGCCGCTGTTTTACCAGGAAGTGCTTAGTGCATGGGCAGAAGTTTTAGGAAATGTAAAATTTGAATGTGAGAATATAAATCAAGTTTTAAATCAGCCAATTTTTTTAAATCCAAGAATTAAAATGAAAGAGAGAATGTTTTATGACAAGTTGTATATAAAAGCAGGAGTGAGACAAGTAAAAGATCTAGCATACGAGTACGTAAGAGGGTTTTTACCTAATAGAGCTATATATGATTGTGTTGTGGGATGGAATGATGATATTGAAATGTCAAAAGTGGACTCGATGTGTGAAAACATCAAAATGAGCTTGCCCAGAGCCTGGACAAAGAGAATTGAAAACGAAACTGTTAAACCTGGGGAGTGGGGATTGCCAGTTTTGTATTTTGATGGAGGTGATGGGGAAAAATTACTGGAAGGAGTGTCCACTAATATGATGTATAAGTTCATGTTGAAAAAGGAGATAAAAGTACCAGCATCAGAAATTGTGTGGCAGAAGGTGTTCCCTGGTTTAAATGTCAAAGAAATTTGGAAGAATCTGTGTGTGAAATACAATGGACTTGAGTGTGAAAACTTGGACTTTAAGTTAAGACACAACAGAATTTACACGAAAGTGGTACTTCACCAGATAAATACGAACATAAGTAGGGATTGTGATGTGTGTAAATCTGCTCCAGAGACACTGATGCATATATTTTTAGAGTGCAGAGAACTTGAGGACTTCCATGGAAAGTTAAAAGAAATATTAAAGGAGAACTGGGGGAAAAATGTTGGGCAAGATGAGTGGAAAACACTGTTTTTATTTGGAGATTCTGTGGGTAATAAAGATAAGAAAGTTAATCTTTGTAACTACATATTGAGCCATGCAAGATACGCAGTATGGGCAAGGAGGAACTTAGCGTTTAATGAAGGGAAAAATGTGGAAATATGTACAATGTTCAAACAGGTGCTGAGGAAAAATGCTTACCTGATGTGGAAGTATGTGGAGGAGGATGTTTTTGAAGAGTATTTTTTAAAGGATTGTGACCTGATAAATGTGGATGATGGAAAGAAAATGAACATCAACTTTTGAGCAATTACCAGTGTATTCAATGTAACATGCTAATTGTTGTAATGATGTATTTTCTTTGTGAAATGTAAAATTATTTTGATATTTTTGATAATAATAATAAAAAAAAAAAAAAAGCACGCCCGATCTCGTCTGATCTCGGAAGCTAAGCAAGGTCGGGCCTGGTTAGTACTTGGATGGGAGACCGCCTGGGAATACCATGTGCTGTAAGCTTTATTGTTTACTTCACTAATGTTCTAACCTTTCAAATAGCCAGATTTTGGCAGCAGATTTCGCTTACGGCCATACCACTTTGAGCACGCCCGATCTCGTCTCATCTCGGAAGCTAAGCAAGGTCGGGCCTGGTTAGTACTTGGATGGGAGACCGCCTGGGAATACCAGGTGCTGTAAGCTTTATTGTTTACTTCACTAATGTTCTAACCTTTCAAATAGCCAGATTTTGGCAGCAGATTTCGCTTACGGCCATACCACTTTGAGCACGCCCGATCTCGTCTGATCTCGGAAGCTAAGCAAGGTCGGGCCTGGTTAGTACTTGGATGGGAGACCGCCTGGGAATACCAGGTGCTGTAAGCTTTATTGTTTACTTCACTAATGTTCTAACCTTTCAAATAGCCAGATTTTGGCAGCAGATTTCGCTTACGGCCATACCACTTTGAGCACGCCCGATCTCGTCTGATCTCGGAAGCTAAGCAAGGTCGGGCCTGGTTAGTACTTGGATGGGAGACCGCCTGGGAATACCAGGTGCTGTAAGCTTTATTGTTTACTTCACTAATGTTCTAACCTTTCAAATAGCCCGATTTTGGCAGCAGATTTCGCTTACGGCCATACCACTTTGAGCACGCCCGATCTCGTCTGATCTCGGAAGCTAAGCAAGGTCGGGCCTGGTTAGTACTTGGATGGGAGACCGCCTGGGAATACCAGGTGCTGTAAGCTTTATTGTTTACTTCACTAATGTTCTAACCTTTCAAATAGCCCGATTTTGGCAGCAGATTTCGCTTACGGCCATACCACCTTGGTAGCGCTAGCGAGCTGAACAGGAAGTCAGTAGATTCCGTGCAGGAAAGTCCGGAAAGTTTGTTTGGAGAAATCCTTTCTTTTATTTAAATTTTTTTTCTGATTTGGGACTGGAATATAATTTAAGAAATGTATAAGTTGGTGTGGGGTTTCTCCCCAAACAGCACGCTGCTGTTTGGGGTGATTCTGGTGGTGGAGTTACACGCGAGGAGCTACGGGCAAAATGGAGGCAAACAAAGAGAAGGACAAGGGGCCGGTGAGGAGAATGGAAGATGGAAACAAAGAAACAGGTCGAAGTTATGAGAAGAAACTAACAGTGATGGTAGAGATTGTTGGAAATGAAAGAATTACGATGATGGAATTATTGCGGAAAGTAAAAGAAGAGTGTGGTGAAGTCATTGGTTGCAGATATAAAAATCCCAAGGAGTACGAATTGACCATGAAGGAGGAGAAAGGAAAGAAGAAGTTGCTTGATGGAATAAAAATCCGAAGTGGGAGCATACTGGCAAAGGAGATAAATAACTGTGAGACTGTGGTTTCTTTTTTGAACCTACCCACGTACATCACGGACGAGGAGATAATAAAGAAGCTAATAGACTGGGGAGTTACACCAGCGTCGACACTTAAAAGGAGGATGTGGCCAGGGACTGGAATTGCTGATGGGACGAGGTTCCTGAAAGTCAAGTTTACGGAGAAGGTAAAATCGCTTCCGTACTCGACAAAATTTGAAACAGTGGGTGGAACAGAGCACTTTCGAGTATTGCACGACAGGCAAGTAAAGGTGTGTCGCCTGTGCATACAGCCAGGACACATTGTCAAAGAGTGTCCGAATTTCAGGTGCTATAAGTGCGGTGGACAAGGGCATTATGCACGGGAGTGCAACGAAGGGAACTGCACTGTGTGCTGGAAGAAGAACGACCTGTGTGTGTGTAACAGTGAAGAAGATGACGACAGAGAGGAGGCTGGAGACTCTATTGACCTGTATGGCGAAGTGGGAGAGACCCAAATATCAAGTGGTGAGGATGGAGGTGAGGAGTGGAGCGAGCTGGAAGGCATTCTGGAAGCAGGAGGATCTGAAAAAAGTAGCGGAGAGCGGAATAACGCAAGAGCTGGGATGGATAACGAAATCTCAACCAGCGGTGGTGGGAGAGACAAGAAGGATGAGAGCAAAAGTCAACATGAAAGAGGATTGAGAAAAGAAGGAGCGTCGGCGGGAGTACAAGGTGGAAAAGGAGAAGGAGAAGGGGAAGAAGAGATGATTGTACAGGAGGCTATCTTGGTGGACATAATGGACTCAACAGGGACAAAAGAAACTGTCTCAAATGTGCTTAAGAGGAAAAAAGGGGAAGGTGGAGAAGGCAACGCAAAAAAGTAAGACGTTAATCTAATCAAGAGACATGTTTATGTTTATGTTATTATTTTCTATTATTTTCATAATGAGTGAAGTATTAAGCATTGCATGCTTGAACTGTAATGGTTTGAGGGATATGGACAAGTTTAAACAAGTGATGAGTGTTGTGAATGCACAAGTAGTATGTCTGCAAGAGACGCACTGGACAGATGATATAATGGGCGATATAAAGAGGATTTGGGACAAAGAAATATATGTTAATCATGGCACACAAAAAGCCCGTGGAGTAGCGGTGTTGATTAGAGAAGGGTGGATGTGCAATATAAAACAAATACAAAATGATGGTGAGGGGAGGGTATTAGGGATTGATTTTACACTTCAAAATGATAAATTTAGACTAGTTAACGTGTATGCTCCAAATGTGGAAACGGAAAGAAAAGAGGTTTTTATGATGTTGAAGCCTTTATGTATTGAGAAGTGTATAATGGTGGGTGATTTTAATGTGAAATGTACTAGATTAGACATGGCTAAAAATATGGTGTTTAAAGAAGATACTTCTAGGAAATGTTTAAAAGGTTTAATGCAGAGTAAAGATATGGTAGATGCCTGGAGGGAGGAAAACCCTTTTAAGAGAGAATTTTCAAGGAGGCAAATGGTGATGGGTGAATTAAAGCAAAGTAGAATAGATCTATGTCTGGTTTAAAAGGGACATTTTACAAAATATAAAGAGTGTATGTTATAATTTTAAAGGTATAAGTGACCATGCAGTAATGACAGTCAAATTAGGGGGAAACTCAAAAATAAAAGGTGGGGGTACGTGGTGTTTAAATTCTGCCTTATTGAGGGAAGATGCGTACAGAAGAAGAATAGAGAAATGTATTAAGGATGAAATGGAAAACTACTTATACGAAGAAAATATATGTAAATGGTGGGGTATATTAAAAAAGGAAATAAAAAGAGTAAGTATTAGATACTCTAAACAGAGGAATTACATGAGAAAATGCAAACTAGGCAATATGTATAGGTTATTGGAGGAAGAAGCCGGGAAAATTGAAAATAATCCTGAATATACAAAGGAACATTATTGTCAGATAAAAGCAGAAATTGAGGTGTGTGAAAAAGAAAAATGTGAAGGTGCAAAAATAAGAAGTAGGGCACAATATGTTTTAGAAGGAGAGAGATGTACAAAATATTTTATGAATTTAGAGAAGAAAAAACAGGGGAGAAAGTTCATTACGGAGTTGGAAAATGGAGAAGGGGGGAAAGTTACGGATTATGTAGAAATAATAGAAAGGGTAGAAGAGTTTTATAGTAATTTATTTAAGAAAGGGAATGTAAAACAAGATGATATAGATAAGGTATTAGATCATGTAAATATAAGTCTTAAGGATGGGGATAGGGAGTTGTGTGAGGGAGACATAACTCTAGAAGAGGTAGAAGAGGCAATCAGACAGACAAAGCCAAATAAAAGCCCAGGAGCGGATGGTTTAACACATGAATTTTATCAAACTTTTATGAAAATTTTGGCACCGATATTGTTGAGAATGTATACGGAGATGGAGGACAAAAAAGAAGTGCCAAAATCTATGTGTACAGGGATGATAACGATTCTTTATAAAAATAAAGGGAGTCCGCTCAAATTAGAAAATTATAGGCCTCTAAGTCTTTTAAACACAGAGTATAAAATTTTAACAAAGATTTTAGCAAACAGACTAAAGAAAGTAATAGGGACCATAATAGCACCAAATCAGGCCTATAGCATCCCAGGAAGGGATATAACCGACACAGTTTGCACAGTAAGGGATGTTGTGTGCAGGATGGGGGAGGATGGGGAAGGTGGAATAATTTTATGTGTAGATCTAAACAAGGCATTCGATAGAGTGGAACACGACTTTTTAGAACAAACAATGAGGAGATTTGGGTTCGGGAATAGAATGCTGGGATGGATAAGTCTGTTATACAGTAAAGCCCAAAGTTGTGTGAAGGTAAATGGAGTTTTAACAGACCCTTTTCCGCTCGAGAGATCAGTGAGACAAGGATGTCCGATGTCTGCATTGCTATACTCAATCTCGGTTGAACCGTTAGCGATAATGGTACGAGCAGATAAAAAGATAAGGGGCATTAAAATTCCAAACAGTTGTGAGAGTGTGATACACCAATATGCGGATGACACGACATTTACGATTAGGGATGTAGAGAGTATAAAAAAGATAATGGGGCACATAGAAATATATGGGAAAGCGTCAGGAGCAAAAATAAATGTAGAAAAGTCTGAAATAATGAGCATAGGAGGGGTAGACTTAAGAGGGTTTGATATACCTTTTAAAACTACATTGGGTTATGTTAATATTTTAGGTGTGCAGATTGGAGAAAATGCTAAGAATGCAAGGGATGCCACATGGACAGGGGTTTTAAATAAAATTAAACAAGTACTCCAATTTTGGAAATTAAGGGAAGTTATGTTAAGAGGGAAAGTCATGCTGGTGAACTCTTTATTGCTTTCCAAATGTAACTATATTTTAGGTGCAGTTGATTTGCCACAATGGGTAATGAATGAGGTGACTGAAATAACGAATGATTTTATGTGGGGAGGGAAGGGAGTGAAAATAGCAAGGAAAACATTAATCGCGAGCAAAAAAGAAGGAGGATTAGAATTGATTGATTTAGAAGTTAAAAAGAAGGCAATAAGGGTGAAAGTGGTGAAAAAGTATTTATGTGGGAAAGAGGAGTATGGATGGAAGGGTTATATGAAGGAGGTGTTGGACAAATGTAGTGGGTGTGGGGAAGAAGGGCTTTTTATGGTACTAAAAAAGCCAATGTATGATAAAGTGCCGCTGTTTTACCAGGAAGTGCTTAGTGCATGGGCAGAAGTTTTAGGAAATGTAAAATTTGAATGTGAGAATATAAATCAAGTTTTAAATCAGCCAATTTTTTTAAATCCAAGAATTAAAATGAAAGAGAGAATGTTTTATGACAAGTTGTATATAAAAGCAGGAGTGAGACAAGTAAAAGATCTAGCATACGAGTACGTAAGAGGGTTTTTACCTAATAGAGCTATATATGATTGTGTTGTGGGATGGAATGATGATATTGAAATGTCAAAAGTGGACTCGATGTGTGAAAACATCAAAATGAGCTTGCCCAGAGCCTGGACAAAGAGAATTGAAAACGAAACTGTTAAACCTGGGGAGTGGGGATTGCCAGTTTTGTATTTTGATGGAGGTGATGGGGAAAAATTACTGGAAGGAGTGTCCACTAATATGATGTATAAGTTCATGTTGAAAAAGGAGATAAAAGTACCAGCATCAGAAATTGTGTGGCAGAAGGTGTTCCCTGGTTTAAATGTCAAAGAAATTTGGAAGAATCTGTGTGTGAAATACAATGGACTTGAGTGTGAAAACTTGGACTTTAAGTTAAGACACAACAGAATTTACACGAAAGTGGTACTTCACCAGATAAATACGAACATAAGTAGGGATTGTGATGTGTGTAAATCTGCTCCAGAGACACTGATGCATATATTTTTAGAGTGCAGAGAACTTGAGGACTTCCATGGAAAGTTAAAAGAAATATTAAAGGAGAACTGGGGGAAAAATGTTGGGCAAGATGAGTGGAAAACACTGTTTTTATTTGGAGATTCTGTGGGTAATAAAGATAAGAAAGTTAATCTTTGTAACTACATATTGAGCCATGCAAGATACGCAGTATGGGCAAGGAGGAACTTAGCGTTTAATGAAGGGAAAAATGTGGAAATATGTACAATGTTCAAACAGGTGCTGAGGAAAAATGCTTACCTGATGTGGAAGTATGTGGAGGAGGATGTTTTTGAAGAGTATTTTTTAAAGGATTGTGACCTGATAAATGTGGATGATGGAAAGAAAATGAACATCAACTTTTGAGCAATTACCAGTGTATTCAATGTAACATGCTAATTGTTGTAATGATGTATTTTCTTTGTGAAATGTAAAATTATTTTGATATTTTTGATAATAATAATAAAAAAAAAAAAAAAGCACGCCCGATCTCGTCTGATCTCGGAAGCTAAGCAAGGTCGGGCCTGGTTAGTACTTGGATGGGAGACCGCCTGGGAATACCATGTGCTGTAAGCTTTATTGTTTACTTCACTAATGTTCTAACCTTTCAAATAGCCAGATTTTGGCAGCAGATTTCGCTTACGGCCATACCACTTTGAGCACGCCCGATCTCGTCTCATCTCGGAAGCTAAGCAAGGTCGGGCCTGGTTAGTACTTGGATGGGAGACCGCCTGGGAATACCAGGTGCTGTAAGCTTTATTGTTTACTTCACTAATGTTCTAACCTTTCAAATAGCCAGATTTTGGCAGCAGATTTCGCTTACGGCCATACCACTTTGAGCACGCCCGATCTCGTCTGATCTCGGAAGCTAAGCAAGGTCGGGCCTGGTTAGTACTTGGATGGGAGACCGCCTGGGAATACCAGGTGCTGTAAGCTTTATTGTTTACTTCACTAATGTTCTAACCTTTCAAATAGCCAGATTTTGGCAGCAGATTTCGCTTACGGCCATACCACTTTGAGCACGCCCGATCTCGTCTGATCTCGGAAGCTAAGCAAGGTCGGGCCTGGTTAGTACTTGGATGGGAGACCGCCTGGGAATACCAGGTGCTGTAAGCTTTATTGTTTACTTCACTAATGTTCTAACCTTTCAAATAGCCCGATTTTGGCAGCAGATTTCGCTTACGGCCATACCACTTTGAGCACGCCCGATCTCGTCTGATCTCGGAAGCTAAGCAAGGTCGGGCCTGGTTAGTACTTGGATGGGAGACCGCCTGGGAATACCAGGTGCTGTAAGCTTTATTGTTTACTTCACTAATGTTCTAACCTTTCAAATAGCCCGATTTTGGCAGCAGATTTCGCTTACGGCCATACCACCTTGGTAGCGCTAGCGAGCTGAACAGGAAGTCAGTAGATTCCGTGCAGGAAAGTCCGGAAAGTTTGTTTGGAGAAATCCTTTCTTTTATTTAAATTTTTTTTCTGATTTGGGACTGGAATATAATTTAAGAAATGTATAAGTTGGTGTGGGGTTTCTCCCCAAACAGCACGCTGCTGTTTGGGGTGATTCTGGTGGTGGAGTTACACGCGAGGAGCTACGGGCAAAATGGAGGCAAACAAAGAGAAGGACAAGGGGCCGGTGAGGAGAATGGAAGATGGAAACAAAGAAACAGGTCGAAGTTATGAGAAGAAACTAACAGTGATGGTAGAGATTGTTGGAAATGAAAGAATTACGATGATGGAATTATTGCGGAAAGTAAAAGAAGAGTGTGGTGAAGTCATTGGTTGCAGATATAAAAATCCCAAGGAGTACGAATTGACCATGAAGGAGGAGAAAGGAAAGAAGAAGTTGCTTGATGGAATAAAAATCCGAAGTGGGAGCATACTGGCAAAGGAGATAAATAACTGTGAGACTGTGGTTTCTTTTTTGAACCTACCCACGTACATCACGGACGAGGAGATAATAAAGAAGCTAATAGACTGGGGAGTTACACCAGCGTCGACACTTAAAAGGAGGATGTGGCCAGGGACTGGAATTGCTGATGGGACGAGGTTCCTGAAAGTCAAGTTTACGGAGAAGGTAAAATCGCTTCCGTACTCGACAAAATTTGAAACAGTGGGTGGAACAGAGCACTTTCGAGTATTGCACGACAGGCAAGTAAAGGTGTGTCGCCTGTGCATACAGCCAGGACACATTGTCAAAGAGTGTCCGAATTTCAGGTGCTATAAGTGCGGTGGACAAGGGCATTATGCACGGGAGTGCAACGAAGGGAACTGCACTGTGTGCTGGAAGAAGAACGACCTGTGTGTGTGTAACAGTGAAGAAGATGACGACAGAGAGGAGGCTGGAGACTCTATTGACCTGTATGGCGAAGTGGGAGAGACCCAAATATCAAGTGGTGAGGATGGAGGTGAGGAGTGGAGCGAGCTGGAAGGCATTCTGGAAGCAGGAGGATCTGAAAAAAGTAGCGGAGAGCGGAATAACGCAAGAGCTGGGATGGATAACGAAATCTCAACCAGCGGTGGTGGGAGAGACAAGAAGGATGAGAGCAAAAGTCAACATGAAAGAGGATTGAGAAAAGAAGGAGCGTCGGCGGGAGTACAAGGTGGAAAAGGAGAAGGAGAAGGGGAAGAAGAGATGATTGTACAGGAGGCTATCTTGGTGGACATAATGGACTCAACAGGGACAAAAGAAACTGTCTCAAATGTGCTTAAGAGGAAAAAAGGGGAAGGTGGAGAAGGCAACGCAAAAAAGTAAGACGTTAATCTAATCAAGAGACATGTTTATGTTTATGTTATTATTTTCTATTATTTTCATAATGAGTGAAGTATTAAGCATTGCATGCTTGAACTGTAATGGTTTGAGGGATATGGACAAGTTTAAACAAGTGATGAGTGTTGTGAATGCACAAGTAGTATGTCTGCAAGAGACGCACTGGACAGATGATATAATGGGCGATATAAAGAGGATTTGGGACAAAGAAATATATGTTAATCATGGCACACAAAAAGCCCGTGGAGTAGCGGTGTTGATTAGAGAAGGGTGGATGTGCAATATAAAACAAATACAAAATGATGGTGAGGGGAGGGTATTAGGGATTGATTTTACACTTCAAAATGATAAATTTAGACTAGTTAACGTGTATGCTCCAAATGTGGAAACGGAAAGAAAAGAGGTTTTTATGATGTTGAAGCCTTTATGTATTGAGAAGTGTATAATGGTGGGTGATTTTAATGTGAAATGTACTAGATTAGACATGGCTAAAAATATGGTGTTTAAAGAAGATACTTCTAGGAAATGTTTAAAAGGTTTAATGCAGAGTAAAGATATGGTAGATGCCTGGAGGGAGGAAAACCCTTTTAAGAGAGAATTTTCAAGGAGGCAAATGGTGATGGGTGAATTAAAGCAAAGTAGAATAGATCTATGTCTGGTTTAAAAGGGACATTTTACAAAATATAAAGAGTGTATGTTATAATTTTAAAGGTATAAGTGACCATGCAGTAATGACAGTCAAATTAGGGGGAAACTCAAAAATAAAAGGTGGGGGTACGTGGTGTTTAAATTCTGCCTTATTGAGGGAAGATGCGTACAGAAGAAGAATAGAGAAATGTATTAAGGATGAAATGGAAAACTACTTATACGAAGAAAATATATGTAAATGGTGGGGTATATTAAAAAAGGAAATAAAAAGAGTAAGTATTAGATACTCTAAACAGAGGAATTACATGAGAAAATGCAAACTAGGCAATATGTATAGGTTATTGGAGGAAGAAGCCGGGAAAATTGAAAATAATCCTGAATATACAAAGGAACATTATTGTCAGATAAAAGCAGAAATTGAGGTGTGTGAAAAAGAAAAATGTGAAGGTGCAAAAATAAGAAGTAGGGCACAATATGTTTTAGAAGGAGAGAGATGTACAAAATATTTTATGAATTTAGAGAAGAAAAAACAGGGGAGAAAGTTCATTACGGAGTTGGAAAATGGAGAAGGGGGGAAAGTTACGGATTATGTAGAAATAATAGAAAGGGTAGAAGAGTTTTATAGTAATTTATTTAAGAAAGGGAATGTAAAACAAGATGATATAGATAAGGTATTAGATCATGTAAATATAAGTCTTAAGGATGGGGATAGGGAGTTGTGTGAGGGAGACATAACTCTAGAAGAGGTAGAAGAGGCAATCAGACAGACAAAGCCAAATAAAAGCCCAGGAGCGGATGGTTTAACACATGAATTTTATCAAACTTTTATGAAAATTTTGGCACCGATATTGTTGAGAATGTATACGGAGATGGAGGACAAAAAAGAAGTGCCAAAATCTATGTGTACAGGGATGATAACGATTCTTTATAAAAATAAAGGGAGTCCGCTCAAATTAGAAAATTATAGGCCTCTAAGTCTTTTAAACACAGAGTATAAAATTTTAACAAAGATTTTAGCAAACAGACTAAAGAAAGTAATAGGGACCATAATAGCACCAAATCAGGCCTATAGCATCCCAGGAAGGGATATAACCGACACAGTTTGCACAGTAAGGGATGTTGTGTGCAGGATGGGGGAGGATGGGGAAGGTGGAATAATTTTATGTGTAGATCTAAACAAGGCATTCGATAGAGTGGAACACGACTTTTTAGAACAAACAATGAGGAGATTTGGGTTCGGGAATAGAATGCTGGGATGGATAAGTCTGTTATACAGTAAAGCCCAAAGTTGTGTGAAGGTAAATGGAGTTTTAACAGACCCTTTTCCGCTCGAGAGATCAGTGAGACAAGGATGTCCGATGTCTGCATTGCTATACTCAATCTCGGTTGAACCGTTAGCGATAATGGTACGAGCAGATAAAAAGATAAGGGGCATTAAAATTCCAAACAGTTGTGAGAGTGTGATACACCAATATGCGGATGACACGACATTTACGATTAGGGATGTAGAGAGTATAAAAAAGATAATGGGGCACATAGAAATATATGGGAAAGCGTCAGGAGCAAAAATAAATGTAGAAAAGTCTGAAATAATGAGCATAGGAGGGGTAGACTTAAGAGGGTTTGATATACCTTTTAAAACTACATTGGGTTATGTTAATATTTTAGGTGTGCAGATTGGAGAAAATGCTAAGAATGCAAGGGATGCCACATGGACAGGGGTTTTAAATAAAATTAAACAAGTACTCCAATTTTGGAAATTAAGGGAAGTTATGTTAAGAGGGAAAGTCATGCTGGTGAACTCTTTATTGCTTTCCAAATGTAACTATATTTTAGGTGCAGTTGATTTGCCACAATGGGTAATGAATGAGGTGACTGAAATAACGAATGATTTTATGTGGGGAGGGAAGGGAGTGAAAATAGCAAGGAAAACATTAATCGCGAGCAAAAAAGAAGGAGGATTAGAATTGATTGATTTAGAAGTTAAAAAGAAGGCAATAAGGGTGAAAGTGGTGAAAAAGTATTTATGTGGGAAAGAGGAGTATGGATGGAAGGGTTATATGAAGGAGGTGTTGGACAAATGTAGTGGGTGTGGGGAAGAAGGGCTTTTTATGGTACTAAAAAAGCCAATGTATGATAAAGTGCCGCTGTTTTACCAGGAAGTGCTTAGTGCATGGGCAGAAGTTTTAGGAAATGTAAAATTTGAATGTGAGAATATAAATCAAGTTTTAAATCAGCCAATTTTTTTAAATCCAAGAATTAAAATGAAAGAGAGAATGTTTTATGACAAGTTGTATATAAAAGCAGGAGTGAGACAAGTAAAAGATCTAGCATACGAGTACGTAAGAGGGTTTTTACCTAATAGAGCTATATATGATTGTGTTGTGGGATGGAATGATGATATTGAAATGTCAAAAGTGGACTCGATGTGTGAAAACATCAAAATGAGCTTGCCCAGAGCCTGGACAAAGAGAATTGAAAACGAAACTGTTAAACCTGGGGAGTGGGGATTGCCAGTTTTGTATTTTGATGGAGGTGATGGGGAAAAATTACTGGAAGGAGTGTCCACTAATATGATGTATAAGTTCATGTTGAAAAAGGAGATAAAAGTACCAGCATCAGAAATTGTGTGGCAGAAGGTGTTCCCTGGTTTAAATGTCAAAGAAATTTGGAAGAATCTGTGTGTGAAATACAATGGACTTGAGTGTGAAAACTTGGACTTTAAGTTAAGACACAACAGAATTTACACGAAAGTGGTACTTCACCAGATAAATACGAACATAAGTAGGGATTGTGATGTGTGTAAATCTGCTCCAGAGACACTGATGCATATATTTTTAGAGTGCAGAGAACTTGAGGACTTCCATGGAAAGTTAAAAGAAATATTAAAGGAGAACTGGGGGAAAAATGTTGGGCAAGATGAGTGGAAAACACTGTTTTTATTTGGAGATTCTGTGGGTAATAAAGATAAGAAAGTTAATCTTTGTAACTACATATTGAGCCATGCAAGATACGCAGTATGGGCAAGGAGGAACTTAGCGTTTAATGAAGGGAAAAATGTGGAAATATGTACAATGTTCAAACAGGTGCTGAGGAAAAATGCTTACCTGATGTGGAAGTATGTGGAGGAGGATGTTTTTGAAGAGTATTTTTTAAAGGATTGTGACCTGATAAATGTGGATGATGGAAAGAAAATGAACATCAACTTTTGAGCAATTACCAGTGTATTCAATGTAACATGCTAATTGTTGTAATGATGTATTTTCTTTGTGAAATGTAAAATTATTTTGATATTTTTGATAATAATAAAAAAAAAAAAAAAAAGCACGCCCGATCTCGTCTGATCTCGGAAGCTAAGCAAGGTCGGGCCTGGTTAGTACTTGGATGGGAGACCGCCTGGGAATACCATGTGCTGTAAGCTTTATTGTTTACTTCACTAATGTTCTAACCTTTCAAATAGCCAGATTTTGGCAGCAGATTTCGCTTACGGCCATACCACTTTGAGCACGCCCGATCTCGTCTCATCTCGGAAGCTAAGCAAGGTCGGGCCTGGTTAGTACTTGGATGGGAGACCGCCTGGGAATACCAGGTGCTGTAAGCTTTATTGTTTACTTCACTAATGTTCTAACCTTTCAAATAGCCAGATTTTGGCAGCAGATTTCGCTTACGGCCATACCACTTTGAGCACGCCCGATCTCGTCTGATCTCGGAAGCTAAGCAAGGTCGGGCCTGGTTAGTACTTGGATGGGAGACCGCCTGGGAATACCAGGTGCTGTAAGCTTTATTGTTTACTTCACTAATGTTCTAACCTTTCAAATAGCCAGATTTTGGCAGCAGATTTCGCTTACGGCCATACCACTTTGAGCACGCCCGATCTCGTCTGATCTCGGAAGCTAAGCAAGGTCGGGCCTGGTTAGTACTTGGATGGGAGACCGCCTGGGAATACCAGGTGCTGTAAGCTTTATTGTTTACTTCACTAATGTTCTAACCTTTCAAATAGCCCGATTTTGGCAGCAGATTTCGCTTACGGCCATACCACTTTGAGCACGCCCGATCTCGTCTGATCTCGGAAGCTAAGCAAGGTCGGGCCTGGTTAGTACTTGGATGGGAGACCGCCTGGGAATACCAGGTGCTGTAAGCTTTATTGTTTACTTCACTAATGTTCTAACCTTTCAAATAGCCCGATTTTGGCAGCAGATTTCGCTTACGGCCATACCACCTTGGTAGCGCTAGCGAGCTGAACAGGAAGTCAGTAGATTCCGTGCAGGAAAGTCCGGAAAGTTTGTTTGGAGAAATCCTTTCTTTTATTTAAATTTTTTTTCTGATTTGGGACTGGAATATAATTTAAGAAATGTATAAGTTGGTGTGGGGTTTCTCCCCAAACAGCACGCTGCTGTTTGGGGTGATTCTGGTGGTGGAGTTACACGCGAGGAGCTACGGGCAAAATGGAGGCAAACAAAGAGAAGGACAAGGGGCCGGTGAGGAGAATGGAAGATGGAAACAAAGAAACAGGTCGAAGTTATGAGAAGAAACTAACAGTGATGGTAGAGATTGTTGGAAATGAAAGAATTACGATGATGGAATTATTGCGGAAAGTAAAAGAAGAGTGTGGTGAAGTCATTGGTTGCAGATATAAAAATCCCAAGGAGTACGAATTGACCATGAAGGAGGAGAAAGGAAAGAAGAAGTTGCTTGATGGAATAAAAATCCGAAGTGGGAGCATACTGGCAAAGGAGATAAATAACTGTGAGACTGTGGTTTCTTTTTTGAACCTACCCACGTACATCACGGACGAGGAGATAATAAAGAAGCTAATAGACTGGGGAGTTACACCAGCGTCGACACTTAAAAGGAGGATGTGGCCAGGGACTGGAATTGCTGATGGGACGAGGTTCCTGAAAGTCAAGTTTACGGAGAAGGTAAAATCGCTTCCGTACTCGACAAAATTTGAAACAGTGGGTGGAACAGAGCACTTTCGAGTATTGCACGACAGGCAAGTAAAGGTGTGTCGCCTGTGCATACAGCCAGGACACATTGTCAAAGAGTGTCCGAATTTCAGGTGCTATAAGTGCGGTGGACAAGGGCATTATGCACGGGAGTGCAACGAAGGGAACTGCACTGTGTGCTGGAAGAAGAACGACCTGTGTGTGTGTAACAGTGAAGAAGATGACGACAGAGAGGAGGCTGGAGACTCTATTGACCTGTATGGCGAAGTGGGAGAGACCCAAATATCAAGTGGTGAGGATGGAGGTGAGGAGTGGAGCGAGCTGGAAGGCATTCTGGAAGCAGGAGGATCTGAAAAAAGTAGCGGAGAGCGGAATAACGCAAGAGCTGGGATGGATAACGAAATCTCAACCAGCGGTGGTGGGAGAGACAAGAAGGATGAGAGCAAAAGTCAACATGAAAGAGGATTGAGAAAAGAAGGAGCGTCGGCGGGAGTACAAGGTGGAAAAGGAGAAGGAGAAGGGGAAGAAGAGATGATTGTACAGGAGGCTATCTTGGTGGACATAATGGACTCAACAGGGACAAAAGAAACTGTCTCAAATGTGCTTAAGAGGAAAAAAGGGGAAGGTGGAGAAGGCAACGCAAAAAAGTAAGACGTTAATCTAATCAAGAGACATGTTTATGTTTATGTTATTATTTTCTATTATTTTCATAATGAGTGAAGTATTAAGCATTGCATGCTTGAACTGTAATGGTTTGAGGGATATGGACAAGTTTAAACAAGTGATGAGTGTTGTGAATGCACAAGTAGTATGTCTGCAAGAGACGCACTGGACAGATGATATAATGGGCGATATAAAGAGGATTTGGGACAAAGAAATATATGTTAATCATGGCACACAAAAAGCCCGTGGAGTAGCGGTGTTGATTAGAGAAGGGTGGATGTGCAATATAAAACAAATACAAAATGATGGTGAGGGGAGGGTATTAGGGATTGATTTTACACTTCAAAATGATAAATTTAGACTAGTTAACGTGACTTAGGTAAAGTTGGTTTTATATTCGCACATTCGCACATTCGCGTTCAAGAACTTTTTCAATTAAATAGTCAATGAAGCAATTTTTTTCAGATTCGAAGCAGCTACACAATATTGACAACAAATACTGTGAACTACAACATTTTCTACAATCGATCAAAATGGGAAAGTATATTTTTAATGCATACACACTTTGTTGAATATTCAATGTAGTGTGGTAACCAAGATAGGGACCGTCTAAAAAGTTTATATTGTTTTTCATCGTGTGCAAACAGACAACTACATTTTAGCCAACTACAGATGTACCAGCAAATATCTCTCACATTATGTGTTCTAATGCAATAGAATGTCCTTTAGCAACAATAAAAACTGCATTATAATGATGGTGTTTAAAAAGGTGTTTAGGAAATAATAAAGAATGAACATGTAGGCTACATGAACTGTAATCTGGTAACAATCCAGACTGTAGAAAGTGGAAAATCATGTGTAATCTCCTGAATATAGTTAATTGCTTCATTTTACATCTGTTTATATTTATGTTTATTTATTTATTTGAAATCAAAATTAACAAGAACAGTGTTGGTGTTGATTTTAATAATGACATATGATTTATTTCAATAGGTTTTGAAAGGATGGGCCGACTGTTCCAAAGCAAGTTGGATCGTCTTGTCTGGACCCTAACATACTACTGTTTTATCCACCTCGGTTTTTCTGTTTTTAAGTGTAATAAAGACTTTACAGTGTAACAGTGTTCTCCAGGTGCTGAATAAAAAGAATGGCCTAACAGTATTTTATGTTTTCCTGTTGTATAGCATCTTCAATTAACATTAAACTCTCACAATAACACAATTCGTGTGCATTGATTGATGTTTACAGTCCTGCAGAAATGTCACTGTCCATTGTACTGAATCCATCAGATTATTGACAAGTACTCAGAAAGCATGACAGCAAACATGATGTTTATTTTGGGGGTGAAGGGTGTGGATTTTGGAATAAACTTCAATGTATATGTAATGAGTGATTATAATCAAGGTTTTCTTTCTAAATATCACATGAGTGGAATGACTTATATAGGCATGTGAGATTTTACTTAGTTATAGAAGTTACCAGTATGATTACTGAAATGTTTGTTTCATGTATTTTCTAATGTCTGTATTTGATATCTGAAAACAGTAACAGTGCTTGCTCATTTAGTGATTGAGTCTTGAAGCTGACTTCTGCTGATGAAACTGAAAACTATCTTCAGTAAATCTTTTCTTTATTATAATTCTGACTCCTGCTCTTCATTCATCATATCTGGTTCTGGGTCTTTGACTGTGCGCCCCTAACAGGTGAACATTTAAAAAACTAGCAAAACTCCTATGGGGTTTCAATTAGTTTCAATGGCACACCTTCCATCAAAAAATATTACATTATCTAAATGTATTTATTACTGTAATGGCTGAAAACAGTAACTTATTTACTTCATGGATGTATTTATAGAAGAATGATTTGCTTTAAAAGAACATTGAAACCATTAAACAAAGTACAGTTTTGAAAATATCTCCCTTACTGTATGTACAATTATCAAATGTGTATTAAAAAAAATACTGTATTTCCCCTAAAGTATTCTTTCCCGTTCCAAGGGCTGTAGTGCTTTCCTACTGATCAGACTGACTTACTACAGGTAAAATTCTGACAATAACTCCCTTACTGTACGTACAATTATCAAATGTTTATTAAAAAAATGTCTGTACTTGCCCTGGTCTAAAGTATTCTTTTCGTGTTTCAAAGGCTGTAGTGCTTTCCTAGTGACCACACTGACTTACTACAGGTGAAATTTCCACAATAACTCCTTTACTGTACGTACAATAAACTAATAAGTTCAAGAAAAAATTACTGTAATTCCCCTTAAGTATTTTTTCCCGTTCCAAGGGCTGTAGTGCTTTCCTAGTGACCATGCTGACTTACTACAGGTGAAATTTTGACAATAACTCCCTTACTGTACGTACAATAAACTAATAAGTTCAAGAACAAATTACTGTAATTCCCCTAAAGTATTTTTTCCCGTTCCAAAGGCTGTAGTGCTTTCCTACTGATCAGACTGACTTACTACAGGTGAAATTTTGACAATAACTCCCTTACTGTACGTACAATAAACTAATAAGTTCAAGAACAAATTACTGTAATTCCCCTAAAGTATTTTTTCCCGTTCTAAAGGCTGTAGTGCTTTCCTACTGATCAGACTGACTTACTACAGGTGACATTTTGACAATAACTCCCTTACTGTACGTACAATAAACTAATAAGTTCAAGAACAAATTACTGTAATTCCCCTAAAGTATTTTTTCCCGTTCCAAAGGCTGTAGTGCTTTCCTACTGATCAGACTGACTTACTACAGGTGAAATTTTGACAATAACTCCCTTACTGTACGTACAATAAACTAATAAGTTCAAGAACAAATTACTGTAATTCCCCTAAAGTATTTTTTCCCGTTCTAAAGGCTGTAGTGCTTTCCTAGTGACCACACTGACTTACTACAGGTGAAATTTTGACAATAACTCCCTTACTGTACGTACAATAAACTAATAAGTTCAAGAAAAAATTACTGTAATTCCCCTAAAGTATTTTTTCCCGTTCCAAGGGCTGTAGTGCTTTCCTACTGATCAGACTGACTTACTACAGGTGAAATTTTGACAATAACTCCCTTACTGTACGTACAATAAACTAATAAGTTCAAGAAAAAATTACTGTAATTCCCCTAAAGTATTTTTTCCCGTTCCAAGGGCTGTAGTGCTTTCCTAGTGACCACACTGACTTACTACAGCTGAAATTTTGACAATAACTCCCTTACTGTACGTACAATAAAATGAAATGTTTATGAAAAAATTACTGTAATTCCCCTAAAGTATTTTTTCCCGTTCTAAAGGCTGTAGTGCTTTCCTAGTGACCACACTGACTTACTACAGCTGAAATTTTGACAATAACTCCCTTACTGTACGTACAATAAACTGAAATGTTTATGAAAAAATTACTGTAATTCCCCTAAAGTATTTTTTCCCGTTCTAAAGGCTGTAGTGCTTTCCTAGTGACCACACTGACTTACTACAGGTGAAATTTTGACAATAACTCCCTTACTGTACGTACAATAAACTAATACGTTCAAGAAAAAATTACTGTAATTCTCCTAAAGTATTTTTTCCCGTTCCAAAGGCTGTAGTGCTTTCCTAGTGACCACACTGACTTACTACAGGTGAAATTTCCACAATAACTCCTTTACTGTACGTACAATAAACTAATACGTTCAAGAAAAAATTACTGTAATTCCCCTAAAGTATTTTTTCCCGTTCCAAAGGCTGTAGTGCTTTCCTAGTGACCACACTGACTTACTACAGGTGAAATTTCCACAATAACTCCTTTACTGTACGTACAATAAACTAATAAGTTCAAGAAAAAATTACTGTAATTCCCCTAAAGTATTTTTTCCCGTTCCAAGGGCTGTAGTGCTTTCCTAGTGACCACACTGACTTACTACAGGTGAAATTTTGACAATAACTCCCTTACTGTACGTACAATAATCTAATAAGTTCAAGAAAAAATTACTGTAATTCTCCTAAAGTATTTTTTCCCGTTCCAAGGGCTGTAGTGCTTTCCAACTGATCAGACTGACTTACTACAGGTGAAATTTTGACAATAACTCCTTTACTGTACGTACAATAAACTAATAAGTTCAAGAAAAAATTACTGTAATTCCCCTAAAGTATTTTTTCCCGTTCCAAGGGCTGTAGTGCTTTCCTAGTGACCACACTGACTTACTACAGCTGAAATTTTGACAATAACTCCCTTACTGTACGTACAATAAACTGAAATGTTTATGAAAAAATTACTGTAATTCCCCTAAAGTATTTTTTCCCGTTCTAAAGGCTGTAGTGCTTTCCTAGTGACCACACTGACTTACTACAGGTGAAATTTTGACAATAACTCCCTTACTGTACGTACAATAAACTGAAATGTTTATGAAAAAATTACTGTAATTCCCCTAAAGTATTTTTTCCCGTTCCAAAGGCTGTAGTGCTTTCCTAGTGACCACACTGACTTACTACAGGTGAAATTTTGACAATAACTCCCTTACTGTACGTACAATAAACTAATAAGTTCAAGAAAAAATTACTGTAATTCCCCTAAAGTATTTTTTCCCATTCCAAGGGCTGTAGTGCTTTCCTACTGATCAGACTGACTTACTACAGGTGAAATTTTGACAATAACTCCCTTACTGTACGTACAATAAACTAATAAGTTCAAGAAAAATTACTGTAATTCACCTCAAGTGTTTCTTCATGTTCCAAAGGTTATAGTATGTTTCTAGTGATCACTCTACTCAATTAATTTTGATAAATGTATTAGGTAAAAGTATTTATTAGAACTGCTGTTCCTGGTACAACACATTTCGTTCATTGATTAAAAACTGTAAAGATTTTTGCTCAATCATATTTTTAACGTTATAAATAAGCAACAATCTTATTGTAATGATTTCAATCTGGAATCCATTGCTGCTTCAGTGTATATCTAATGACAAATTGGTAACACTTTACAATAAGGTTCCATTAGTTAACATTAGTTAATGCATTAGTTAACATGTACTAACCATGAACAACATCTCTGTTCAGCATTAGTTCATATTTGTTAACGTTAACTCACACATGTACTAATGCATCAATTCACATTAACAGCACGGTTAGTTAACATTAGTTAATGCATTAGTTAACATGAACTAACCATGAACAATGCCTGTAAATAGCTTTACTGTTTTGTAAGGTTAACTTACTGTACATATTTACATTAGTTTACGTAGCAGTTGACACACACTAAGTATGAACATTTCTAACTCAACATGTTATCCTAAATGTAAAAATACTGTTGTGTACCTTATCAACACTCTTTCATATTTATAAGGCAATTGATTTGTTGGTAAACATAATTCTACAGCGTAAAAATATGTTGTTCATGTTTATACGCACTTTACTATCATTACTTGCATTCAAATAAGCATTTATTAATGGATTGACTGAAAAGTGTACACTATTTCAACATTAACTGATGTGTTACTAACATTTGTAGACTCTTTATTAACATTAATTACCATTAATAACGCATTTATTAATGGAATTTATAAACCTTATTGTAAAGTGTACACCATTTCAACATTAACTGATGTGTTACTAACATTTGTTTTCCGCTGTAGCATTATGTTTACCAACAAATCAATGCCTTATATGAAAGAGTGTTGATAAGGTACACAACAGTATTTTTACATTTAGGATAACATGGTGAGTTAGAAATGTTCATACTTAGTGTGTGTCAACTGCTACGTAAACTAATGTAAATATGTACAGTAAGTTAACCTTACAAAACAGTAAAGCTATTTACAGGCATTGTTCATGGTTAGTTCATGTTAACTAATGCATTAACTAATGTTAACTAACCGGGCTATTAATGTGAATTGATGCATTAGTACATGTGTGAGTTAACGTTAACAAATATGAACTAATGCTGAACAGAGATGTTGTTCATGGTTAGTTCATGTTAACTAATGCATTAACTAATGTTAACTAATGGAACCTTATTGTAAAGTGTTACCGACAAATTTAATCAAGGTATTAATCAATATTTTCATTCTAAATATCAAATGAGTTGAATGACTTCTCTAGGCTTATAAGATTGTACATTGTTATAGAAATTACCAGTGTGATTATCGAAAATGTTATTTCATGTGTTCTCTAATGTCTGTATTGAATATCTGAGAGGTGCACTGTAAAACCCAACACGTTAAGCTAACTCATTTCAGTTGAGACCGATTACCTCAATTCAGTTAAGTTTATAAAAACAATAGTTGTGAGTACTCTGAACTTATTTTAATCAAGTCCACTAAAACAAGGATATTTCTTAATACACAATTAAACTTCTGCATTCAAATATATTGTAAAAACAGTGAAATTACAAACTTTAAATGAACTTTTAAGTGCTTGTAGTTACTACTAGCTCACAATATCACACACAAAGTCAAATCCTTAAGTTAAGCTAACTCATTACATGTGAGGACACCGATTACCTTAATTGAATTTAAAAAACAAAAAGAAGATATACATTGCAATCAATAAGTTAAGCAATTATTTAAGTGACTAATTAAGTGATGATTGAGCATTAGTGATGAACACCTGCTGTTAACAAGCAAAATCACCGAAGGAAAGAAAAACTTGAAATGCAAATGAGCTGCTGCTCCCAGCACAGGGGGCGGAGCCTCATGAGGTTCTGTCATTTTACCTCAAACAAACATGCACTGAAACTTTCAAAAACGTTTAGCCTTTTATTGTCAAACAGGAGACAGACATAGATGGAGTGACACAAGAAGAAGTGACAGAGGTTTAGAAGGTGATGATTTATTGAGTTTCGTTCAAGGTCACCATATTGGAGATTAGCGGTTGTTTTAGTTGGACTCTTGACCCTTGCAAATTAGTTTGTGTTTGGCTGCTGTAACTCGTTTGTTTATAAAACACATTTGTAATGGCACAAAAGTCAAAAGAAAGTATGATCAGGTGTCAATGGTTGTGTTTTGATGATGAATTTCATGATGAAACTACAAACTTCAGTAAAACTTTCATTAATTTATTATAATTCTGACTCTTGTCTTAAATTGACTGACTAACTCCTGGTTTTAACCTGTTAAGCTTCAAGCCCACTTTTGAAAAATCCCCAGAAATCACATACCCAAACTGAAACAGATACAGTTCATGAACCCTTTGCACTAAAAGCACAAGTATGATCTCATTTGAAAGCTGACACCTGGTTGTTTATTGTAAATGTAGAATGAATTATTGTCATAATGAAAAAAACAATTTTAAATAGCTTCAAAGTTTTGTAAAGTTATTAGAAATTTATTTTTATGAAACATCTTTATGAAAATAAAATGGAAGTTGGCCCTGGAGCAATCTAGAAATGCACTGCAGCTAAAGCCACATGTCTGACCATTTTATATTTAAAATCTGAAAATGATAAGTATAAAACTCTGTATTTAGTTAAATGTTTTTCAAGATCATGTCAAATTACTTTATTTTGATTAGACTCTATTAGCAAACTGATGTTTAGTCATCCTCTGAGTCATCTATTCAGTCTATTGTCTCTATTGTTTTGTGGTGCCCCATTCAGTGTCAGTCTCCCCTGTACACATTCACACCTCTCCAGACTGGTTATTATGGATCTAAATATGCATTTCTTTTGTCTGCATTATAGCTACTAACGACTGGCTATTCACAGGCTATTCATAGGGTTTCAAACCCTAATTTCTTTTATCAAAATTCTCACTAAATATTTGAAACTGGTATCAAATGCACTGAAACATTTCAGTAAGCATTCCTATTTAGAAAAAAATCATAAAACAATAACTGCTCGTGGCAGGTGCGCCTGGGCTCGCTAGCATGTTAGCTTAGCACACCATCAATACACGACCATTTATGAGATTAAAATTATGTTTGTGCTCCAAACTTACTATATAACGCAAGTCTAGTGTTTTAAATAATCTTCTGTGATCTAACTTGGCTTCATATAAAAAAAAAATCCGACAGAAAATGTATTATTTAGTGTTCTGAACGATGATGAAATCTATATCGATTAGCATTACATTATAAATATAATCTATTATTATGAAATACCTGGCATGGCTTGAAGAACACAGGTAACTCAAATATCATTGCAATCATGTTTATTGTTTTCAAAACATCTTTATCTGCATGTTACAGCGATCTCTGTCAGCTACTTTCTGTATCACTCAGTGACGTCCTGGAATGTCACATGACTATGGGTCTTCTTCTTCATGATCCATATATGGACTTTTATTGGACACATATAGCGCCCCCATGCCATTGGTATGAATGGAAAACACAGCACATCTCAGTAAGAAGCGATCATAACTTACATCGACGCATTTGGGTATAAATTCAATAAATATTATTCCTGTCTATAGAAATATGATGTGAATCTATGAGAATATATCAATATTTCTCCACATCTGCACATTGTTGAGCTAAAAGCCCTCAGGGACGTTGTTTTGTGAATCGCTGTCATGACGACAGCACGGAGTGTTTTTTATGAATGGACCAGCTGACGCTCATAATTCATATTAAAGGTATCGACTCATTGTTTTCATTTCATAACTCCTGACACAAATTAAGACATAACTGTCACTATAAGTTTCTCAGAATACAATAGTGGTCAAATACTGAATCTTGAGGCTTATATCTTTTTAATGATGTATAGTTTGTCAAGGTATAACATTAAATCTGATAGTATATTTGAACTAAATAAAAAAAAAAACGCTTCAGTGCGCCGACGCTCTGGAGACGGTTAAGAGGTTAATTAATCATATCTGGTCCTTGGGTCTTTAACTGTATACAGTGGTAATCTATATTGCAACAAGAACAATAAAGCAGAAGTTTCGGCAGATATTATTTAATGATACAAAGTTTAGCCAACTTATCAAGTATTCTTAATGTAAGACATTACAATTTTAAAAGTGGCGTTAGATTCCACTGTTTAACTAGGTACCCAGTGAGCACAACCATTGGGCATCTTTTCAGGTAGCTTGTCTGGTGATAGTCCAAGGCATGGTACCAATATTTTGCACTGTTCACATTGCTAAACATGACAAGGACTAATTATGTAATACACCACTAGCAGTTGTGTGTGTTAACCAATTACATTATGTAATAAAGAAATATTAAATAATTTTAATATGTTCAATTGCTTCAATATTTTGGTTTACCCAAAGTAGTCCTGACTGAAAACTGTGCTGAAAACAATATTTTAATTCAGATATACACATTTTTATTCGATTTATATTTTATTGTCACTTCACTAAAATAAAATATAGTAAAGTAAAAATTACGTGACAAAACAATCAGTTAAAGGGTTTATGATAATATAAGAACAACTTAAACCAAGAGAGGATCAACAACAGCAAAATTATGAAGAGGTGATATTGAAATATTACTCTAACCATGAGGAATTAACTACAACTTTTATGTATAATCCCAGTTGTATTCCATGGACAATTAGAAAGATAATACATATAAAACAGTGTTTACATCAACAGTGACTTTCTACGTTACTTTGGTTGAATTTGAAGTTGAATTTGGAGGGGGGAGAAGGAACATAAAAGTGAATGTCAAATAAGTTTTTTGGCTGGTGGCTATATCAGCACATGTGACTTAATAAGTGAAAATATTGACCATGAAGGACAACTACACTACATACAGATTGACAGGAGAGTCAGTGTCAGAAAAGATGATGCCAACAGCATCCTCTGAACAAACCATTATTTTGGATAACCTTGCATACAAAAATATACCGGACTCGGACTCCTGCAATCAGACCCTTTATTCCTGCTGTACAAGAAGCAAAAATTAAATGTTGGTCATAAAATTCTGCACTGTACAGTATCTTGAATGCCTTCTTGATCTTGCTGTACATTATCTGTCAGATTTGCTGCACCAATGCCAACAGGTTCATTCACTGCTGTTATTAATAATTTAGCCCCTATTAATATTTTACAACCTTAAACAAACAAAACCCCTTTTAGTGAATTACAGTATTATATTATTATGTAATGTCAAAATTTCATGTGTATTAAGTCAGTCTGGTCACTAGAAAAGTACTACACCCTTTGAAACATGAAAAGAATGATTTAGGGAAATTACAGTAATTTTTTTTAATTAACATTTGATAATTGTACGTACAGTATGGGAGGTATTGCCAAAATGTCACCTGTAGTAAGTCAGTGTGGTCACTAGGAAAGCAATACACCCTTTGGAACACTAAAAAATACTTACAGTGAATTACAGTAATTTTTTCATAAACCTTTTTGATAATAGTATATTCAGTTAGGGAGTTATTGTCAAAATTTCACCTGAAGTAAGTCAGTCTGGTCACTAGGAGAGTACTACACCCTTTGAAACATGAAAAAATACATACGGTGAATTACAGTAATTTTTTCATAAACATAATTGACAATAGTACGTACAGTAAGGGATATATTGTCAAAATGTCACCTTTAGTAAGTCACACTGGTCATTAGGAAAGTACTACAGCATTTGGAACGTGGAAAAATAGTTACGGTCATTTACAGTAAATTTTTCATAAACATATTTGACAAAAGCACGTACAGTGTGCGAGTTATTGTGGAAATTTCACCTGTAGTAAGTCAGTGTGGTCACTAGGAAAGCACTACAGCCCTTTGAAACACGAAAAGAATACTTTAGGGGAATTACTGTAATTTTTCTAATAAACATTTGATAATAGCACGTACAGTATGCGAGTTATTGTGGAAATTTCAGCTATAGTAAGTCAGTGTGGTCACTAGGAAAGCACTACAGCCTTTGAAACGGGAAAAAATACTTTAGGGGAATTACAGTAATTTTTTCTTGAACTTATTAGTTTATTGTACGTACAGTAAATGAGTTATTGTCAAAATTTCACCTGTAGTAAATCAGTCTGATCAGTAGGAAAGCACTACAGCCCTTGGAACGGGAAAAAATACTTTAGGGGAATTACAGTAATTTTTTCTTGAACTTATTAGTTTATTGTACGTACAGTAAGGGAGTTATTGTGGAAATTTCACCTGTAGTAAGTCAGTGTGGTCACTAGGAAAGCACTACAGCCTTTGGAACGGGAAAAAATACTTTAGGGGAATTACAGTAATTTTTTCTTGAACTTATTAGTTTATTGTACATACAGTAAGGGAGTTATTGTCAAAATTTCACCTGTAGTAAGTCAGTCTGATCAGTAGGAAAGCACTACAGCCCTTGGAACGGGAAAAAATACTTTAGGGGAATTACAGTAATTTTTCTAATAAACATTTGATAATAGCACGTACAGTATGCGAGTTATTGTGGAAATTTCAGCTGTAGTAAGTCAGTGTGGTCACTAGGAAAGCACTACAGCCTTTGGAACTGGAAAAAATACTTTAGGGGAATTACAGTAATTTTTTCTTGAACTTATTAGTTTATTGTACGTACAGTAAGGGAGTTATTGTGGAAATTTCACCTGTAGTAAGTCAGTGTGGTCACTAGGAAAGCACTACAGCCTTTGGAACGGGAAAAAATACTTTAGGGGAATTACAGTAATTTTTTCTTGAACTTATTAGTTTATTGTACATACAGTAAGGGAGTTATTGTCAAAATTTCACCTGTAGTAAGTCAGTCTGATCAGTAGGAAAGCACTACAGCCCTTGGAACGGGAAAAAATACTTTAGGGGAATTACAGTAATTTTTCTAATAAACATTTGATAATAGCACGTACAGTATGCGAGTTATTGTGGAAATTTCAGCTGTAGTAAGTCAGTGTGGTCACTAGGAAAGCACTACAGCCTTTGGAACTGGAAAAAATACTTTAGGGGAATTACAGTAATTTTTTCTTGAACTTATTAGTTTATTGTACGTACAGTAAATGAGTTATTGTCAAAATTTCACCTGTAGTAAATCAGTCTGATCAGTAGGAAAGCACTACAGCCCTTGGAACGGGAAAAAATACTTTAGGGGAATTACAGTAATTTTTTCTTGAACTTATTAGTTTATTGTACGTACAGTAAGGGAGTTATTGTCAAAATTTCACCTGTAGTAAGTCAGTGTGGTCACTAGGAAAGCACTACAGCCTTTGGAACGGGAAAAAATACTTTAGGGGAATTACAGTAATTTTTTCTTGAACTTATTAGTTTATTGTACGTACAGTAAGGGAGTTATTGTCAAAATTTCACCTGTAGTAAGTCAGTGTGGTCACTAGGAAAGCACTACAGCCTTTGGAACGGGAAAAAATACTTTAGGGGAATTACAGTAATTTTTTCTTGAACTTATTAGTTTATTGTACGTACAGTAAGGGAGTTATTGTGGAAATTTCACCTGTAGTAAGTCAGTGTGGTCACTAGGAAAGCACTACAGCCTTTGGAACGGGAAAAAATACTTTAGGGGAATTACAGTAATTTTTTCTTGAACTTATTAGTTTATTGTACATACAGTAAGGGACTTATTGTCAAAATTTCACCTGTAGTAAGTCAGTCTGATCAGTAGGAAAGCACTACAGCCCTTGGAACGGGAAAAAATACTTTAGGGGAATTACAGTAATTGTTTCATAAACATTTTAGTTTATTGTACGTACAGTAAGGGAGTTATTGTCAAAATTTCACCTGTAGTAAGTCAGTGTGGTCACTAGGAAAGCACTACAGCCTTTGGAACGGGAAAAAATACTTTAGGGGAATTACAGTAATTTTTTCTTGAACTTATTAGTTTATTGTACGTACAGTAAGGGAGTTATTGTCAAAATTTCACCTGTAGTAAGTCAGTGTGGTCACTAGGAAAGCACTACAGCCTTTGGAACGGGAAAAAATACTTTAGGGGAATTACAGTAATTTTTTCTTGAACTTATTAGTTTATTGTACGTACAGTAAGGGAGTTATTGTGGAAATTTCACCTGTAGTAAGTCAGTGTGGTCACTAGGAAAGCACTACAGCCTTTGGAACGGGAAAAAATACTTTAGGGGAATTACAGTAATTTTTTCTTGAACTTATTAGTTTATTGTACATACTGTAAGGGACTTATTGTCAAAATTTCACCTGTAGTAAGTCAGTCTGATCAGTAGGAAAGCACTACAGCCCTTGGAACGGGAAAAAATACTTTAGGGGAATTACAGTAATTGTTTCATAAACATTTTAGTTTATTGTACGTACAGTAAGGGAGTTATTGTCAAAATTTCACCTGTAGTAAGTCAGTGTGGTCACTAGGAAAGCACTACAGCCTTTGGAACGGGAAAAAATACTTTAGGGGAATTACAGTAATTTTTTCTTGAACTTATTAGTTTATTGTACGTACAGTAAGGGAGTTATTGTCAAAATTTCACCTGTAGTAAGTCAGTGTGGTCACTAGGAAAGCACTACAGCCTTTGGAACGGGAAAAAATACTTTAGGGGAATTACAGTAATTTTTTCTTGAACTTATTAGTTTATTGTACGTACAGTAAGGGAGTTATTGTGGAAATTTCACCTGTAGTAAGTCAGTGTGGTCACTAGGAAAGCACTACAGCCTTTGGAACGGGAAAAAATACTTTAGGGGAATTACAGTAATTTTTTCTTGAACTTATTAGTTTATTGTACATACAGTAAGGGACTTATTGTCAAAATTTCACCTGTAGTAAGTCAGTCTGATCAGTAGGAAAGCACTACAGCCCTTGGAACGGGAAAAAATACTTTAGGGGAATTACAGTAATTGTTTCATAAACATTTTAGTTTATTGTACGTACAGTAAGGGAGTTATTGTCAAAATTTCACCTGTAGTAAGTCAGTGTGGTCACTGGGAAAGCACTACAGCCTTTGGAACGGGAAAAAATACTTTAGGGGAATTACAGTAATTTTTTCATAAACAGTTTAGTTTATTGTACGTACAGTAAGGGAGTTATTGTCAAAATTTCACCTGTAGTAAGTCAGTCTGATCAGTAGGAAAGCACTACAGCCCTTGGAACGGGAAAAAATACTTTAGGGGAATTACAGTAATTGTTTCATAAACATTTTAGTTTATTGTAAGTACAGTAAGGGAGTTATTGTCAAAATTTCACCTGTAGTAAGTTAGTCTGATCAGTAGGAAAGCACTACAGCCCTTGGAACGGGAAAAAATACTTTAGAGGAATTACAGTAATTTTTTCTTGAACTTATTAGTTTATTGTACGTACAGTAAATGAGTTATTGTCAAAATTTCACCTGTAGTAAGTCAGTGTGGTCACTAGGAAAGCACTACAGCCTTTGGAACGGGAAAAAATACTTTAGGGGAATTACAGTAATTGTTTCTTGAACTTATTAGTTTATTGTACGTACAGTAAGGGAGTTATTGTCAAAATTTCACCTGTAGTAAGTCAGTGTGGTCACTGGGAAAGCACTACAGCCCTTGGAACGTGAAAAAATACTTTAGGGGAATTACAGTAATTTTTTCTTGAACTTATTAGTTTATTGTACGTACAGTTGTAAGACCTAGGATCAGATATGATGAAAGAAGACCAGGAGTCGTGAAATTCAATCAAATAAGTAAAATTTTACTGTAGAATAGTTTGCAGTTCAATTGGTAGAGCCAGTGTCAAAGTCACGAGGAGGTCCCAAGTCACCTTACACAAAAATCTCACAATTATACCTTTTCCAAGGACATGCATTACATAATCATTTACTTCTGATTGGCTAAGACAACATAAAGTCTAAACAATAATACATTTTTGACATTTTGAACCTTCTTCCAGGGTACGAGAATGTTGTATATCACAAAGTTCAGAACCTCCAAAGAATATCAAACGCACACACACACAGAACACTGACAAACAACAGTTCTCTTCGAGGCTGAAGAAGGCCTGGGCTCATTATCAGAATAGCAGTCCACCTTAACAGGCTGATAAAACATTTCCCTCCAGGAAAGCAGGAACGATAATATTATGCCCCTTTACTCCACTCCCTAAAGAAATACACATGAGATGTTCACTTAATGAAAATAAGGTGAAATTATGTATAAATTGACCTTCAAACTTATACAAGTCAACTAAGACAAGATATGTGGATATTGTTATGAAATATGCAATTATTCTATTCTAATCATGGCTTTTGGTATATGAAGTATTTATGGGTTATAGTAAGCCACAATTGTAACCAATAAAAAGTGCTTTTATAATGAAAGGTATCATAAGTAGTTGTTAAACAATTTATTAAGAAAGTGTTTACTGTAAAACACTTGTATTAATAATCATTGTAACCAGAAAACAAATTTCTTTTTTGATTTTTATTATGAAGCTGGTTTATTAATGAAAACACTGTAACTTGTTTTATAAATATTTTTAATATGAAAATGGTTTATCAAGAAAAACATACCACACTGAATGTTGTAAGCATTTATTAAGCAGATGATGGTGGCAGAGTAGAGAGGATTTGAAAATTTATTAGAAAGAGCTTTGCAAAAGAAAGGAGAAAAATGCCATCATTACCGTCTATATGTTGCGGACGAGATACAGAAGATACAGCGATGATGGAAAGGTCCAGAAAAAGAGGACAAATACTTTTATATGCAAAAGTCCTAAGGGCTCTTCTAGAAATAATGACAGTTCAAGATTTTTTGTTTGACTAATTGGCTGTAAAAGACTGAATGTATGTATGTCTCTCTCTCCCGCCGCTCTCTGAATCCCAAGACAACTATCATCAAAAGGCCCATTGCATGTGAACACAACCCAAGGGCACACACTGGAATGCACCTAAAAAAAATGAATACAGAAATGATGAGGATACATACTTGATTGTTGATATTTTAACCCTCTGGGGACCAGAAACGCGCCCGCGCGTTTTGCCGTTTTTTTTTCACATAGCAGAAAAATAGACTTAAAATACTCTGTTGATTTTGATCGTACATATAAGTGTTATACATCAATCGATCTTGTTAATTGTCTATTATTTTTCTGTATACTCACAATAAAAACAAAGTTTTGTGCTTTTTGTCAAATAAAGAAAAATAAACATGATGCGAGTTTTGCCTTCTCTCTGTCAGTGCAGTCCATTCTGAAACACGTCCGAAAAATTAACTCTAACTCTGCAAATACTTGTCATACAGGCACGAGAGATTTTTCTTTATGAAGCTTGAATTCTCTTCTTTTCAATGATGTAATTTATATAAAAAACAAATATTCTCAGTTTATGTAATCTGTACGAAAAGAGAGTGCTGTCAGATTTTTTTTCCCCAGCTCATTACACTTCATTACGCGTTAATCTGACACGCCCACGGAGGACGCGCGCTATTCAAACGCAAATGTTGAGGCAAGCCATGACAATGCCCACATCAGCCGTTCCACCGCGGCGGTAAAATTTGGGGTGTATTTTCTGCCTTTTACCGCCAAGAGGCGCTACAATCATAGACTCTGAAAAGTGTTTGTTTATTCTCTCTAATGTGTAATCTGCTGCCGCACCGCACTGATTCAGAGCGATTGAAAGCTGGTAGCAGATGAATTCAACAAGTGAAACGTATAGTTAAAATAATTCATAATCACAATACTGAAATTAGGCTACTGAAATGAAATTGAATAAATAATGAAAAAGTAAAACATTGCAATAAAAACATTTACAGACGTACAGACGATAGCTCAGTGGTAGATGTTGGCCAACAGCGTTTATATTTTACCTTCTTGATGCTTAAATAGCTAACTGTTTATAACTGTTTACTTATTTAAAGTCAAGAGTTTTGTTTAATTATTATTACAACATAAATTTGCTACATTCCTGTAGAACCGCAGCCGCTGCACAAACGACAAAAACTGATGAAGGAAGATTGTCAGCCGATTGCATCAGAAAATGAAAATGAAGAAGCTCGTCTTTAGTCTGCTAAATTATTGTGTAATGTAAAAGAACACTAAAATTACTTAAGTTTGAAACCAAGTTCGAACATTTCAAGGTTTAAATAAAGTGTCGGGACAGTTTTTTTAATTTAAAACAGGGTTGCATCGGGTTTAGAGTTTATTTCTTTTGCGATGCAAAATAAGAAACACTAGGCTAATCTTATTCTTGCGACATTTTAAATTTGTATTGCCAAAGAAATGACAGCTATATTAAACAATTAAAACAGTAGGCCTACAAAACGAAAATTGTCCAAAGCAACATAATTAAATTAAAACATGCGTTTTTCTTTGCCTCTCTCGCGCTGAATCTCTTTTTAACAAGTTTATTTAGTCTCCCTCGCTCTCCATATGAAAGAGGAACATTAACAGGCCTATTGTCCTGCGCGCTCGATACAGCACTGAACTGTCCCTCCAACCCCCCACCGGCTATCGGAGTCTGAGGCTGACTTAACACAAAGAGAAGTCGCAATTCACACTTAAATCGCTATTCTAGACAGTGTTGATAATGAAGGAATTAAATGATTTAGTTACATGTAGCCTAGTGATATTTCTATCATAAAAGTTTATTACTAAATATTTCATTATTTCAGTAATTGATGAAATAAAACTGGTTTGGGCCAGCTTTTTCCAAGCAAAACTAAATATAATCTGAAAAAAACGCATGTTAATTTGTTTTCATGAACAAAATGTTCAACTCAATATTAAAGTCTACATGGATCTTTGGATCCTTTCAACCAGGCATGCAATTTGTGAATTAAGTTTTTTATTTTTTATTTTTTTATTCAAATAAATATCGAACCACGGTGCTTTGTGGTAATGCTGCTAAATTAAATAACATGTATTGAATAATTATGAACTTAAATGAAACAATATCGCAACATTTCGACAAATACATTATTTGATCTGTTTTTACATTTTAATTCAGGGCGATTTAGCCTGCTACATTTAATTAGAGCGAGATTTTCACCCTTGTCATTTTCTCATTGGGAAGCGCTTACAGGCTACATGTTTGAGTACATCCTCTGTACCTCTCGTTTTCATATGGATTACATAATCAGATAACATTTATTAGCCAGAATATTTAGACATTTAAAGGCTTTAGACAGAGCCGATTTCTTATAGTGACTGAGCTGAAGTGGCTTCGGTTCATTTTTGTGACGCGCAGTTCCCGGAGACAGAGACGACAGATAAACTGTTTTTGTCGTTAGCAAAAGTTCGAATAAAACCCGACTTTAGAAAAATGCATAGGGCCACTCGGCGTGGTCTGCCAAAACACTTAATTATAAACTTCAATATTTCATTCAAAATAATCTCAACACGCTTTGTAAAATTTTGAAAAGCCGTGCATGCATTAAGGCCACTTGAACTAATGAACAACTGAAATGCTGGTTTTGATTTTATTGTTTGTCGTTGTTTAAACGTGCTTGTTGCATATCTCTATTTTATATTTGATATGGTCTATTGGTGAAGTAGCCTATAGCATTGATTACTGTGGAGGGAGGGGTGTGGGGATTCAAATAATTCAGCAGAAGCAGGGATGTTTAGACCAGAAGGAAATCCCCGTCCCCTCTGGCAAATCACACTTTACTTAAAACCATGTTTTTAAAAACTCTAGGTTGTAGGGAATCAAAATAATAATAATAATAATAGGCCTAATAAAAAAAAAATATATATATATAGGCTATATATGTAAAATTACTTTTTTTACAGAACTGCTTTTGAAATTACGATTGGTAGCCTCGTACGATTGGTACAGATGCAACGTCGTTGTGTTCGATACTATTGTTCCTAGTGTAAAATGGAAATGCATGGTAATTTTATTTTATAAATATAACCAAAAAACTGTATGGCGTAACAGAGTTTTAGAGCTAGACAAATCTCTCTGCATTAATAAATATAAAATTTGCAGTAGACCATGTTTGATCGGGATTTGAACCCGTGTCATCTTGATGATGAACCGTAAGTTCTACCGCTCGGCTATTAATTTCCTCACTGAGAAATGCCCAAACGTTTGTTTCTCACATGAGCGAGAAAACGTTTTGTCGTTAGCCTGTGTGAGTGTAGGCCTACTTTAGCCTACCTACATGAATAAAAGTAGACCTTTTACAGTTTTAAAAGATGATATCTTATCTGTATGACCAACAATTACGCAGTAAGTTCTTTTAGCTGTTATGAGAAAAATAAATCCAAATGAACGCGCCGCCGCGTTTGTCAAACTCTAATTCAACATGCCAGAATAAAGCCAGATTTTAGAATAATGCATAGCCACTCGGCGTGGTGTGCCAAAATACCCTAATTATAAACTTCAATATTTCATTCAAAACCATCTCAAAACGCTTTGTGACATTTTAAAAAGCCGTGAATGTATTAAGGCCA
>NW_026606759.1:3572500-3575000 GCF_029890125.1 Rhinichthys klamathensis goyatoka
AGATGCGTACAGAAGAAGAATAGAGAAATGTATTAAGGATGAAATGGAAAACTACTTATACGAAGAAAATATATGTAAATGGTGGGGTATATTAAAAAAGGAAATAAAAAGAGTAAGTATTAGATACTCTAAACAGAGGAATTACATGAGAAAATGCAAACTAGGCAATATGTATAGGTTATTGGAGGAAGAAGCCGGGAAAATTGAAAATAATCCTGAATATACAAAGGAACATTATTGTCAGATAAAAGCAGAAATTGAGGTGTGTGAAAAAGAAAAATGTGAAGGTGCAAAAATAAGAAGTAGGGCACAATATGTTTTAGAAGGAGAGAGATGTACAAAATATTTTATGAACTTAGAGAAGAAAAAACAGGGGAGAAAGTTCATTACGGAGTTGGAAAATGGAGAAGGGGGGAAAGTTACGGATTATGTAGAAATAATAGAAAGGGTAGAAGAGTTTTATAGTAATTTATTTAAGAAAGGGAATGTAAAACAAGATGATATAGATAAGGTATTAGATCATGTAAATATAAGTCTTAAGGATGGGGATAGGGAGTTGTGTGAGGGAGACATAACTCTAGAAGAGGTAGAAGAGGCAATCAGACAGACAAAGCCAAATAAAAGCCCAGGAGCGGATGGTTTAACACATGAATTTTATCAAACTTTTATGAAAATTTTGGCACCGATTTTGTTGAGAATGTATACGGAGATGGAGGACAAAAAAGAAGTGCCAAAATCTATGTGTACAGGGATGATAACGATTCTTTATAAAAATAAAGGGAGTCCGCTCAAATTAGAAAATTATAGGCCTCTAAGTCTTTTAAACACAGAGTATAAAATTTTAACAAAGATTTTAGCAAACAGACTAAAGAAAGTAATAGGGACCATAATAGCACCAAATCAGGCCTATAGCATCCCAGGAAGGGATATAACCGACACAGTTTGCACAGTAAGGGATGTTGTGTGCAGGATGGGGGAGGATGGGGAAGGTGGAATAATTTTATGTGTAGATCTAAACAAGGCATTCGATAGAGTGGAACACGACTTTTTAGAACAAACAATGAGGAGATTTGGGTTCGGGAATAGAATGCTGGGATGGATAAGTCTGTTATACAGTAAAGCCCAAAGTTGTGTGAAGGTAAATGGAGTTTTAACAGACCCTTTTCCGCTCGAGAGATCAGTGAGACAAGGATGTCCGATGTCTGCATTGCTATACTCAATCTCGGTTGAACCGTTAGCGATAATGGTACGAGCAGATAAAAAGATAAGGGGCATTAAAATTCCAAACAGTTGTGAGAGTGTGATACACCAATATGCGGATGACACGACATTTACGATTAGGGATGTAGAGAGTATAAAAAAGATAATGGGGCACATAGAAATATATGGGAAAGCGTCAGGAGCAAAAATAAATGTAGAAAAGTCTAAAATAATGAGCATAGGAGGGGTAGACTTAAGAGGGTTTGATATACCTTTTAAAACTACATTGGGTTATGTTAATATTTTAGGTGTGCAGATTGGAGAAAATGCTAAGAATGCAAGGGATGCCACATGGACAGGGGTTTTAAATAAAATTAAACAAGTACTCCAATTTTGGAAATTAAGGGAAGTTATGTTAAGAGGGAAAGTCATGCTGGTGAACTCTTTATTGCTTTCCAAATGTAACTATATTTTAGGTGCAGTTGATTTGCCACAATGGGTAATGAATGAGGTGACTGAAATAACGAATGATTTTATGTGGGGAGGGAAGGGAGTGAAAATAGCAAGGAAAACATTAATCGCGAGCAAAAAAGAAGGAGGATTAGAATTGATTGATTTAGAAGTTAAAAAGAAGGCAATAAGGGTGAAAGTGGTGAAAAAGTATTTATGTGGGAAAGAGGAGTATGGATGGAAGGGTTATATGAAGGAGGTGTTGGACAAATGTAGTGGGTGTGGGGAAGAAGGGCTTTTTATGGTACTAAAAAAGCCAATGTATGATAAAGTGCCGCTGTTTTACCAGGAAGTGCTTAGTGCATGGGCAGAAGTTTTAGGAAATGTAAAATTTGAATGTGAGAATATAAATCAAGTTTTAAATCAGCCAATTTTTTTAAATCCAAGAATTAAAATGAAAGAGAGAATGTTTTATGACAAGTTGTATATAAAAGCAGGAGTGAGACAAGTAAAAGATCTAGCATACGAGTACGTAAGAGGGTTTTTACCTAATAGAGCTATATATGATTGTGTTGTGGGATGGAATGATGATATTGAAATGTCAAAAGTGGACTCGATGTGTGAAAACATCAAAATGAGCTTGCCCAGAGCCTGGACAAAGAGAATTGAAAACGAAACTGTTAAACCTGGGGAGTGGGGATTGCCAGTTTTGTATTTTGATGGAGGTGATGGGGAAAAATTACTGGAAGGAGTGTCCACTAATATGATGTATAAGTTCATGTTGAAAAAGGAGATAAAAGTACCAGCATCAGAAATTGTGTGGCAGAAGGTGTTCCCTGGTTTAAATGTC